>NC_057809.1:417832355-417878056 GCF_018294505.1 Triticum aestivum
GGTCATGGCAGGGGAGCACGAGGGGGAGGAGCTGGAGAGGAGAGGGGGTGTCTGGGGGGTTCGGGGGAGCGAGGGAGGCCGATCCACGACGTCACCGGGCGAGGGGAGCGGCGAGGCGGCGAGCAGGTGCGTGGCGCGCGCTGCGGTCGCCGTCGGGCACCTGCCTGCCTGCCTGGCCGGCAAGCAGCTCGTTGGAGCGGCGCTGGGCTGGGCCGGCAGGTGGGCCGGGAGCAGGCGTCAGGTAAGTTTTTCCATTTTCTTTCTGTTTTCTGTTTTTTTAATACTTCTGCAACTTTGTTGAATTAAATAAAATACTTAAGCAACTCCTAAAATCACCAAACTACTCCTGGTCCATAGTTGGATTATTTCCAACATGAAACATTTTAGTTTGGAGATATTTGAGCATTTAAATATTTTACATAATTTTAAATGCCCAAATTCAATTATTTATGATTTAATTCAAAAACCCTAAGATGGCCTAGGAAAATGTGCATCACTTTTGGCAGAGGTTCTGAACCAAGACAAAAATGATGGGCATTTTAGAAGGGCATTTCAGGTTCATTGAAAAAGTTTTTAGTAAACCCTAATTGGTTTGAGAGGGGGCTGGGGGTTCTGTCATCCCCATTTCAGGTTTCTGATGAAAGAATAAACATGATGCAACACTCTAATGCATGAACTAGCTAGGGTGTGACACGGCGTGCTCCAGCCCGGGCCGAAGAGCCCTTCCAGGCCTCAAGACGACCAGCCGCGACCTCCAGCCAGTTGGCCGTCAGGCTGGGGGTGCGCGGTGCCTGCATATCTGGCCACAGGGCGGCAATCGCCTGGGCACCGATGCGCTGAAGCCGGCGCAGCATCCGGTGAGCCGGCCAAAGGCGAGCCTCGATGCTTAGGATGTGCTCGTCAAGAGTTCGGGGGGCATCGGCGGCGACCTTCGCGCCCTCCGCCCTCTGACTTTCGCGGTCGGCCTCGATGGCTTGGATGGCGGCCTGCGATTGCCCAGGGAAGAAGTCTGCAAAGACGAGAAGAAACGAAGAAGAAAGTCAAAAACCAGGAGTCGGCATGATTTAAATCGGCAGCTTGAGGAAAGAGAATAAAGAGACTCACCATCAACTATGTCTTCGATCTCGTGGAAGCCGGAGGACAGCAGCGCCTCCTTGTCAGACCAGGAGGAGCGCTCGCTCGCGAACTCGGCCAAGAGAGCAGTTTCCGCCTCCTCCGCCTCCCTCTGCGACTTCACAAGCAGCTCCTTCTGCTCCGCCAACTGAGTGGCCAGCAGATCACGCTCTGCGGCGAGCCTACTGCACTCCTCCCCTTTGGCGCGCAGGGCGGAGTTGGCTTCGCTCAACTACTGTTGAAGAGCAGTGTTGGCTCCTGAAGGAAAGAAAGAAAGACAACAGTCGTCAATAAAGAAGGTCGCCAGGAAGATCCGGCCCGACTGCTCAGCAGTCGGCCCGAATCTCGGGGACTACAGCCCGTGGGTGCGCTAGCGCGCCCCTGCAGAGAAGAAAAAGAGAGACTTACTCCGGCTCTCCGCCAAGTTGGCGGTCCGCTTGCCCAGCTCTTCAACATTACAGTTGAAGGTAGTGACGCGGAGGTTGTGGTAATCCTGCGACAAGCATTTCAGACAAAGTTAGTACCCAGAAGTTATTCAATTGGAGTTCCAGGCCGCCTGCTCAGCAGTCGACCCGAAACTCGTGGACTACACCCAGTGGGTGCGCTGGCGCGCCCCCACAAAGAGGAACAAGAAAACAAAGGCCCAAAGAAACAACATACCCGGACGGCTGCCCGCGACGCTAGGAACGCCTTGGTGCAACTCTGGAGGGCGTCGCCCTTAGCGCGGAGCTTCGCCTGGACGTCCAGGAGCGCCCGGTTTAGCGGCCCTGTGCCGCCTCCTCGCACCCACCCAACAGGTGCGGCGCTCGTCGCTTCGGCGTCTGGGGCCGCCAAGCTGGCGGTGCTGGCTTCCAGGGGGTGGGGTGCCGAAGTCGCCTTCTCCAGACGACGGCGCGTTGGCGAGCCAACTTGAAGGAGTAGCCTCGCCACGGCCTCGTCTTCGGTCGGCGGCACCGGAGGGTCCGCTGGCTGCTCACCTCGCACGCCTTCAGACGGCGGTGGAGGCGGCGGCGGAACATTTGCGTCCGGAGTAGAGGGGTCGCCACCCTCCCTCTCCTCGACGGGGTTCTCCCCGCCGGCTTCTCCAGTCGGCCCCGCGGACTCTAGAGGCGGCGGTGCAGAGCTCAGCGGGGTGACAAGCACTGTCGACTGGCAGCGTGCGGCATCCTCAGCCCGCTGCTTCGCCGCGGCGGCGGCTTCTGCCTTCGCTAGTCTTTTCTTGGCGGAGGCCTCCGCCCTCTCCACACAGAGGGCCTCTTCTTCATTGCGCCTCTCCCACGCATTCCGCTCCGTCGCCTCCCGGAGGTCAGCGGCGGGGTCAATCCGCCGAGTGGTGGCAGACGTCTCCGCTGACCCCATGACGGAGGCGGCGGCGACCCGCTCAAGAGAGAGGGGAGCCCTGAAGCAAGAGGGGCAAGCAGAGATTCAGACAAATCATGAAGAAAGAATAAAACTGTGAAGACAGAATACTTACGCAGAGACCAATGGCGGCTTCTTCACTTCCTTACGGAAGCGGATGGCCTTCGCGGCTGCCTCGTCCCGCCGGGTTGCCGCAGCCGAGCCCTTGGGCTTCTTCGGCCGGCTGCCGAACAAAGTTGGCGCAGCCCGGCGCTTCTTCCCGCCGCCTAGAGTGCCCGATGCGGCAGAAGAGCCCGCGCCCGGCTGGCCAGCCCCTGGCCGATGGCGAGGGGCGACTTCTCCCTCGACGTTGTCTTCAGGCCAGTCGGCGAAGGTAGCCGAGGGCCTGAAGTCGCCTGTCGTCCCTCCTCCTCCCTCGGTGTCGTCTTCCAGAGCCGCCGCCTCCAGATCAGGGTCGTCGACGTCACTCTCCGCCCGGTCGGCGACGAACTCATGGGCCGGCCCCGAGGTGCCGGCTGGTGGGTGAAGAAGGGGATTCTATCCAAAGCCGACTGATCAGAACAAAACTCGGCAAGAAGAAGACAATCTAAAGAAAAGAAAGGCGACTCACCCCGGGCGGGGGGTTGGCGCGAGAGTACGGCTCCTTGCCGAATCGCCAGTCCTCCAGGAGCCTACTGTCCGAAAGATAGTTCACCATGTGGGCCACCTCTTCGTGAGGCATGTCCTTGGTGCACATCCGACTCGGGTCGCGGTGCCCGCTCATCTGGCATATCATGTGAGGGCGGCCTTGGAGTGGAAGAACTCGGCGCGACACAAAGGCGGCCAGCAGGTCCGGACCAGTCAGACCCTCCGACTGTGTCAGCACTCGGAGTCGCGTGATGGCGCCGGCTCCCGCAGGCTTCAGCGACTTGGCCCGGTACGACCAGTTGGGCAGTCTCCCAGCCGGCGGGTCGGCTTCGAAAGCTGGCAGATTGACCCAGTCGCCCCTCGTGGCGATGTTCCTGACGTAGAAGTAGGACCTCTGCCACATCTTCACCGACTTCAACAGCGAGACGGAGGGGAAGTGGTTGTTGGCTCCTGTCCTTCGCACGGCGATGAAGGCGCCGCACTGAGCCGGCATGCCCGTGGCCTGGGTGCCGAGCTTGGAGAAGAAGAACTCCCCCAGAGCTCGAGGGCGGGGAGGACTCCGAGGAAGCCTTCGCACAGAGCCACAAAGGCAGACAACAACACCACTGTGTTGGGGGTGAGGTGGTGTGGCTGAAGGCCGTAGAACTCCATGAACGACCGGAAAAAGCTGCTCGCCGACAGCCCCAACCCGTGCAGGCAGTGCGAGCGGAAGATGACCCGCTCGCCCTCCTGCGGGGCGGGGGAAATCTCCCTCTCCGGCGCAAGACGCACCTGCACGCGATCCTCACCGGGAAGCTGACGGGTCCGGCGGAGGAACTCGATATGGTCTTCATGGACTTCGGAGCCGTCCCAGGTGCCGGAGCGCATTGGGGGAGGCGCGGTAGCAGAGGAGGAACTCATCGCGAAGCTGTCGCCGCGGTGTTCGCCGGAGCTTGGGCGTGCGGCGGAGCGAAGAAGAGAGGAAGCAGGAGAGCAAGGAGAGCGAGGATGAAGAGAGCAAGAGGTAGTGGGAAGGAGGGGCGCGTGTGCCCCCCTCTTCCCCCTACTTATAGCCCCGTGGGCTGCGAAGCCGAGGGGACGGACTTGGGGTTTTACTGCACCCACAACCCCACATCCCCCACGATCCCCGAAAAGTTACTGCGCGTAGTAACTCCACGGGAATCCCAACCGTCCACCGGGGACGCATCGGATCCGCTCGGGCGCCGAGGTGTGGTAGTGGCGGGCCGGACGGCCTAGCCACGTGCCCTCGCGTGACAGGCCAAGAGCGGGCGGCGGCCTGGAAGCTTAGCTAGCATGCCACTTGAAATCCCGCCGCGACGTTCGAACTACTGAGCAAGTCGGAATTGAGTGAGTCTGAGTCGGGCGAGTCCGACTCCTTCTAGTCAGCCCGGCAGAAGTCAATCAAGACCATGCGTCAAGCACCCGGAGAGATAAACTGCTGAGGCTTCTCGGCCGATCGTCCGTGGCGCCTCACCAGCTTCGGGGACTACTATTGGAGTAATGGGCCACGGGTAGGCCAACCCGGGCCCCAGGACCTTTCAAGACATCAGGGAAGGCTGCGCCCCTCAAGACTCCGGGACGAAGAGCCGCCTCCTGAGGAGTCGACGGCAGGGCGGCCAGCTGCCCGCCCACGGCTGAGTCCCAGGGATGACTTCCAGAGAAGCTGGCTTGGGGAGCCGGCCGGCGAGTCCAACAAATCATGACCTCATCAAAGGGGGACGAGGCAGGGCATGGCTACAGCAAAGCCTACCCCCGCCCCTCACCAAGGGCAGGCATGGCCACAGCACGCCGTACTCTGGAAGATCTTCGTGCAGCGTGGCACTGTTGCCATGCCGGCCCTAACGTCAGCACCACAGTACCGAGTCTTGTGCCCACGACGGCTTGTCTGTACGGCCTGGAAGCATCGGGACGCACCAGCCAGCGAGATCTCAGGAGACAGTGGGAGGACCGCCAGTCGGACCCGTCGGGTGTCGGCCCGGGGAAGTCGGCCAAGCCAGCCCCCGGGGCCCACACGCCATTAATCAAGATGAGATGGGAAGTGGCCACAGTGATCGCCCGCCAGGCGGCGGGACTGTTGCCACGACCCCATGACCAAGCCTGCGCATGAAGAGCATGGCTACAGTAATCAGCAGCCGGCAAGACCCGCCCGCGGCGGACGCGGCATGTCGGCTCCGTACCAGACCAGTCGGCGGGGCCCACCAGTCGGTGGGCCCCAGCAGTCGGCGGAAAAGTCGGAGGTCGGAGGCACTAACGGCTGGGCCCGCACCCAGTCTAATTACCATTGTACCCCTGGGGGGTAGGCCTATATAAACCCCCCAGGGCACCCATGCAAAGGGTTGGATCCCAGTAGTTCTATACCATACCAAATAGAAGGTGGGAGCTAGCCTTGCCCTCTCCTACCGCCAGATACAGCTCAAGGAGCAACCGTGTAAACACTTGACCATAGTGATCATGCGGAGACCCCGCAGAGCAGCAGTAGGGGTGTTATCTCCGCGGAGAGCCCTGAAGCTGGGTAAGATTCGCCGGCGTGCATGTCTTCGCCTCATCCCGTTTCTAGGCACCGGCGACGTTCTACTCGCCCCCACCATGATAAGCCATCCATTGGCATATGTCGCACCAAACCCCCGACACTATAGGAGATTTATCAAAGAATTTTCTAAAATTTCTAGGCCTCTTATTAATCTTTTGCAAAAGGATATTCCTTTTGTTTTTGATGATGATTGTTTAGAAGCCTTAATATCTGCACCTATTGTCCAACCAGCTGATTGGAACTTGCCTTTTGAAATTATGTGTGATGCTAGTGATTATGCTGTTGGTGTTGTTCTAGGTCAAAGAGTTGATAAGAAACTTAATGTTTTTCATTATGCTAGTAAACTCTAGACAGTGCTCAAAGAAATTATGCTACTACTGAAAAAGAATTCTTAGCAGTGGTGTTTGCTTGTGATAAATTTAGATCTTATATTGTTGATTCCAAAGTAACTGTTCACACAGACCATGCTGCTATTAAATATCTTATGGAAAAGAAGGATGCTAAACCTAGACTTCATTGGGTTCTCTTGTTACAATAATTTGATTTACATATCATTGATAGAAAAGGAGCTGAGAACCCCGTAGCTGGTAATTTGTCTAGGCTTGAAAATGTGCTTGATGACCCACTACCTATTGATGATAGTTTTCCTCATGAGCAGTTAGCTGCAGTAAATGTTGCTAATAGTACTCCTTGGTATGATGACTATGCTAATTACATTGTTGCTAAATATTTACCACCTAGCTTTACATACCAGCAATGGAAAAATTCTTCTATGATTTAAGACATTACTTTTGGGATGACCCACATCTTTATAAAGGAGTAGATGGTATTATTAGACGTTGTGTACCTGAGCATGAACAGGGACAAATCCTATGGAAATGTCACTCTAAGGCTTATGGAGGGCATCATGCTGGAGATAGAACTACTCACAAGGCATTGCAATCTGGATTTTATTGGCCTACAGTCTTCAAGGATGCCCGTAAGTTTGTCTCTTCTTGTGATGAATGTCAAATAATAGGTAATATCGGTAAGCGTCAAGAAATGCCTATGAATTATTCACTTGTTGTTGAACCATTTGATGTTTGGGGATTTGATTACATGGGACCTTTTCTTTCCTCTACTGGGTATACACATATTTTGGTTGTTGTTGATTATGTTACTAAATTGGTAGAAGCCATTCCAACCAGTAGTTCTAGCTGATCACAACACCTCTATTAAAATGCTTAAGGAAGTTATTTTCCCAAGGTTTGGAGTCCCTGGATATTTAATGACTGATGGTGGTTCACACTTTATTCATGGTGCTTCCCGTAAGATGCTTGCTAAGTGTGATGTTAACCATAGAATTGCATCACCCTATCATCCTTAGTCTAGTGGTCAAGTTGAACTTAGCAATAGAGAAATAAAATAATTTTGCAAAATACTGTTAATAGGTCCAGGAAGAATTGGTCTAAGAAATTAGATGATGCACTTTGGGCTTATAGAACAGCATATAAAAATCCTATGGGTATGTCTCCTTATAAAATGGTTTATGGAAAAGCTTGCCATTTGCCTCTTGAGTTAGAACATAAAGCATATTGGGCAGTTAAAGAACTCAACTATGATTTCAAACTTGCTGGTGAAAAGAGGTTATTTGATATAAGCTCCTTAGATGAATGGAGAACCCAAGCTTATGAGAATGCAAAGTTATTCAAACAAAAAGTTAAAAGATGGCATGACAAAAGAATTAAAAAGCATGAGTTTAAAGTTGGAGAATATGTTCTTTTGTACAACTCTCGTTTTAGATTTTTTGCAGGAAAGCTCCTCTCGAAATGGGAAGGCCCATACATCATCGAGGAGGTTTACTGGTCTCGAGCCATCAAAATAAATAACTCCGAAGGTACTAACCTGAAGGTTGTCAATGGGCAACGAATAAAGCATTATATCTCAGGTACGCCTATCAATATTGAAAGTAATATTATCCAAACTTTGACACCGGAAGAACACATAAAAGAGTCCTTCCAGAAAACTCTAGAATCGTGAAAATAAAGAGGTACATGATACGGTAAGTAAACGGACTCCGAAAAATCTGTAAAAATATTTTTTATCAGTTTTGGAATATTTTAAAATTTTGGAAATGAAGAAACTTCTAGGAAGCGTCCCTGGTGGGCACAAGACACCAGGGCGCGCCAGGCTTGCCTGGGGCGCCCAGGTGGGTTGTGCCCACATGGGACACCCTCCGTACTCCATTTTTCCATGTGTCCTCCAAGATAAAATATATATATATATACTTCCCAAACCTATTGATCACCGTATCGCAGAGAAATCCTTTGTTCTCTTTTTCCTTGTTGTTTTCTGTCAGATCCCATCTACCATGGCCTCTTCAAGCTTCTCCAAGGACAAGTTCTTCAAGAACGTCATCAACCCATATTTGCGGGAAGTGGTGCAGCACCCTCAGGTCATCCAGATGCATGAGGGGGTGCTTCACCTCTGTGATGTGCCGTGTCCCAAGGGGACGGGAACCGTGGAGGCCAGGCTTGAAGCTGTGGAGCAAGACGTCTTCTGGTGCAAGGGGATGGTGGAGCGTGGGCTCAATGGCAATCACCTCATGATCACGGACCTTCCCCGTGATTTCAAGGTGGATGGCAAGCCCATGAAGGACATCATCTTCACCCTCAACGAGCAAATCAACTTTCTCCAAAGCCAGATCTATGATCTTCAAAACCAAGTCTTTGAATATGAGGCGAGGTTTAAAGTTATGAGTTTGGTTGCTGGTTGCAGGACTCGTGAGACTCACTCCTCCTTTTATGATGGTGGGCCACTACCATGGAAATCCGAGGACAAGATCTCTCCTTCATCACCATCATCATCTTCTTCACCACCAAAGGAGAATTGAGTATCGGGTATGGGCACTCCCCTTGGCTTCCGCCAAGCTTGGGGGGAGGTGCCCCGGTATCGTATCATCCCACTATCTTTTTTGCTTTTACTTATCCTAGTTCGATCATTTTCTTTTAGATGAAATAAATTTAGTTTGACCCTTTCTTCTTTGAGAGTTTGCCTAGTGATCTATCCTTGTAATCGTGTGCAAGTTATATAATAAAGTTAGTTTGAGTTTTTGCTTTCTTTACTTTCATGTTGCAAATAAAGAAAAGAAATAAGAAAGAAAGAAAAAGAGAAAGGAAATAAATTAAGAAAGGAAATAAATCAATAAGATTATATCCTAATCCTATGGTAGGTGATAGCACCACATAAGGAAAAGTATAAGTAGAAAATTTTATTAGAGATTGACAAACATAGCATTAGTCAATGATGCAACTCATGAAAGATTTAATAAGGGAAGAGAAGATTCACATACAGATATACTATCCTAGAAATGTTTTTTTATTGTGATCCCTCATCAAAATATTATATGCCAAAATTGTTGACGCTGGACAAGGAAGACAACTTAATGGTTTATGTTTGTTTATATTCACATAGAAGTCATATTGTCATAGATCCTTTTAACATGTGGTGTTTGCCCCTATCTTTGCTAGCCAAAAAAATCTGCACTAAGTAGAGATACTACTTCTACACCAAAAACCCTTAAACCCAAATCTTTTTCAAGTGTCCACCATACCTACCTAGGGATTGAGCAAGATCCCTCAAGTAAGTTTCCATCAGTGGAAAAAAGCAATAAAAATTGCTTCTAAAAGTGTGAGATCATTTAGTGTAAGAGAAAATTGACCATTGTACGAACTTGTCTGACAAAGAATAAAAGAGATAGACTGCATAATAAAGGTTGTCATCTTAAGGGGCAATACAACATGACGTTCTCTTGCACTAAGGGATTGAGCATACAAACAAATAAGCGCATGGCAACCTCTGCTTCCCTCTACGAAGGGCCTATCCTTTATTTTTATGCACTTACTTTTATGCAAAGAGTCAAAGTTTTCCTTCTATTCCTTTTATTTTTCTCCTTTGGCAAGCATCATGTGCCGAGGAAAGATCTAGGCACATATGTCCAGTTGAATATAGATGGCATGAGTTATTATTGTTGACATCACCCTTGAGGTGAGTATGTTGGGAGGCGAAACTATAAGCCCCTATCTTTCTATGTGTCTGGTTGAAACGTTTTGCTCATGGGTACGAGGTGAGTGTTAGCAATCATAGAAGACAATATGATGGTTGGGTATGTGAACTTGCCTAAAGGCTCCGACACGTGACCCTTCCTAAAAAGATGATGAATTGTACTTGCAAAGTTGACTGAGAACATAGTTTGTCGGTTTCTAATAGAGTTTTTGCTTTATACTTTGATTGTGTGATGAACTATTACTTATTCATGAGAAGTATATGATAAAAGTTCTATGATAAAAGTCCTATGTTTAATGTTTTTGTGGTTATAATAATCAACATGATGCTTCTATGTCCGTATTTTGTTTTTATCGACACCTCTCTCTCAAAGCATGTGGACATGTTTTTCAATTTTGATTTTCGCTTGAGGACAAGCGAGGTCTAAGATTGGGGGAGTTGATACGTCCATTTTGCATCATGTTTTCTTACTGTTATTTACAATTTTTTATCCATAATAATGCCTTTTGGAGTAATTATAATGCCTTTCTTTCATAATTTGCAAGGAACACACCAAGAGGGAGCATTCCGGCAGTTGGAAACCTGGACCTGGAAAAGCTACGTCAGGCCACCTATTCTGCACAACTCCAAATGAGCTAAAACTTCACGTAGATTTTTTATGGCTTATTTAAGAAATACTGGAGATAATAAACACCAGAGGGGGGCCACTAGGTGGGCACAGCCCACCTGGGCGGGCTAGGCCCCCCAGGCGCGCCCTGGTGGGTTATGGCCTCCTCGGCACACCTCCGGTGCCCATCTTCTGGTATATAAGTCATTTTGACCTAGAAAAAAAAATAAGGAGAGGACTTTCGGGACGAAGCACCGCCGCCTCAAGGTGGATCTTGGGCAGGAGCACTTTTGCCCTCCGGCGAAGCGATTCCACCGGGGGAACTTCCCTCCCGGAGGGGGAAATCATCGTCATCATCGTCACCAACAACTCTCCCATCTTGGGGAGGGCAATCTCCATCAACATCTTCGACAACACCATATCCTCTCAAACTCTAGTTCATCTCTTGTGTTCAATCTTCTTACCGGAACTATAGATTGGTGCTTGTGGGTGACTAGTAGTGTTGATTACATCTTGTAGTTGATTACTATATGGTTTATTTGGTGGAATATTATATGTTCAGATCCATTATGCTATTTAATACTCCTCTAATCATGAACATGTTTATCATTTGTGAGTAATTACTTTTGTTCTTGAGGTCACGGGAGAAACCATGTTGCAAGTAATCATGTGAACTTGATATGTGTTCGATATTTTGATAGTATGTATGTTGTTATTCCCTTAGTGGTGTCATTTGAACGTCGACTACATGACACTTCACCATATTTGGGCCTAAGGGAATGCATTGTGGAGTAGCCATTAGATGGTGGGTTGCGAGAGTGATAGAAGCTTAAACCCCATTTTATGCGCTATTTCTTAAGGGACCGACTGGATCCAAAAGTTTAATGCTATGGTTAGTATTTATTCTTAATACTTTTCTGTAGTTGCGGATGCTTGCAGGGGGTTAATCATAAGTAGGAGGTTTATTCAAGTAAGAACAACACCTAAGTAGTCTCCAACGTATCTATAATTTTTGATTGTTCCATGCTATTATATTATCCATCTTGGATGTTTAATAAGCATTTATATGCTATTTTATATGATTTTGGGGACTAACCTATTAACCTAGAGCCTAGTGTCAGTTTCTCTTTTTCCTTGTTTTTGAGTTTCACGGATAAGGAATATCAAACGGAGTCCAATTGACCTGAAACTTTACGACGATTGTTTTTGAGCCAAAACAAGCCCACGGAGTACCGGAGTTGGCCCAGAAGAGTCCCGAGTCATCAACAAGGGTGGAGGGCGCCCCCACCCCTAGGGCGCGCCCTCCGACCTTGTGGTTCACTCGTGGGCTCCCCTGACTTGTTCTCGATGCCAACAGCTCTTATATATCCCCAAACCTCCAGAACCAAACCTAGATCGGGAGTTCGCCGCTGCAAGCCTCTGTAGCCACCAAAAACTAATCGGGGCTCTGTTTCGGTACCCTGCCGGAGGGGGAAATCATCATCGATGGCCATCTTCGTCATCCCAACGCTCTCCATGACGAGGAGGGAGTAGTTCACCCTCGGTGCTGAGGGTATGTACCAGTAGCTATGTGTTTGATCTCTCTCTCTCTATCTCTGTCTCTCATGTTCTTGATTTGGCACGATCTTGATGTACCATGAGCTTTGCTATTATAGTTGGATCTTATGATGTTTCTCCCCCTTTACCTTCTTGTAATATATTGAGTTTTCCCTTTGAAGTTATCTTATCGGATTGAGTCTTTAAGGATTTGAGAACACTTGATGTATGTCTTGCATGTGCTTATCTGTGGTGACAATGGATATTCACGTGATCTACTTGATGTATGTTTTGGTGATCAACTTGCGGGTTATGTGACCTTTTGAACTTATGCATAGGGGTTGGCACATGTTTTTGTTTTGACTCTCCGGTAGAAACTTTGGGGCACTCTTTGAATTTCTTTGTGTAGGTTCGAATAGATGAATATGAGATTGTGTGATGCATATCGTATAATCAAACTCGCGGATACTTGTGGTGACATTGGAGTATCTAGGTGCCATTAGGGTTTTGGTTGATGTGTGTCTTAAGGTGTTATTTTAGTAAAAACTCTAGGGCTGTTTGTGACACTTATAGGAATAGCCCAATAGATCAATCCGAGATAATAACTTTGAGGTGGTTTCGTACCCTACAATAATCTCTTCATTTATTCTCCACTATTAGTGACTTCGGAGTGACTCTTTATTGCACATTGGGGGATTTTTATATGATCTAATTATGTTATCATTGTTGAGAGAACTTGCACTAGTGAAAGTATGAACCATAGGCCTTGTTTCCAAGCATTGTAATACCGTTTCCGCTCACTTTTACCACTTGTTACCTTGCTGTTTTCATATTTTCCGATTACAAAAACCTATATCTACCATCCATATTGCACTTGTATCACCATCTCTTCGCCGAACTAGTGCACTTATACAATTTACCATTGTATTGGGTCTGTTGGCGACAAAATAGACTCTTTGTTATTTGGTTGCAGGGTTGTTTGAGAGAGACCATCTTCATCCTATGCCTCCCACAGATTGATAAACCTTAGGTCATCCACTTGAGGGAAATTTGTTGCTATCCTACAAAACTCTGCACTTGGAGGCCCAACAACGTCTACATAGATAAAGTTGTGTAGTTGACATCAAGCTCTTTTCTGGCGCCGTTGCCGGGGAGGTTAGTGCTTGAAGGCATATCTTTAGATCTTGCAATCAAATCTTTTAGTTTCTTGTTTTATCACTAGTTTAGTCTATAAAAGAAAACTACAAAAAAATGGAATTGAGGTTGCCTCATATGCTTCATCTTTTTAATGTCTTTCATGAAAATAAGGACTCCGATAATTGTGCCAAAGTGTTAGAAGAAGAATGCATTAAAATGTTTGGCACTCAATCCTTGAATGATGAGCATGATTGCAATGTTGTTAGTATGAATTCTTTGAATATCCATGATTCTAATGATATGCAAAGCCACAAGCTTGGGGATGCTATGTTTGATGAAGATGATATTTTTTGTCCCCCAAGTTTTGATGAGCGAATTTATTATGATGAAAGCATGCCTCCTATTTATGATGATTATTGTGATGACATGCATGCTATAGAGAATAATTATAACCATGAAGCTTGTCATCATGATTTTAATTTTCAATTAGATTATGCCTCACATGATAGTTATTTTATTGAGTTGTAAAATTTCTATGCTTGTAGATCATGAAAATAATTCTTTATGTGATGGTTATATTGTTGAATTCATTCATTCATGATGCTACTGAAAATTATTATGAGGGAGGAATATATGCTTGTAGGAGTTGCAATAATATCAAGTTTCCTCTCTATGTGTTGAAAATCTTGAAGTTATGTTTGTTTTACCTTCCTATGCAAGTTGATTCTTGTTACCATAAGTTGTTTGATAACAAAATCCCTATGCATAGGAAGTGGGTTAGACTTAAAATGTGCTTGTCATATGCTTCATGATGCTCTCTTTATGCTTCAACTCTTATCTTTTATGTAAGCATCATTGTCATCATCATGCCTAGCTCGAAAGGCAATAGAGAAAAGCGCTTGTTGGGAGACAACCCAATATTTATACCTACTATTTTCATGTGTTCACATGATTATGCTACTGTAGTAATCGTGTTTTATAGCTTTTGTTTCAATAAAGTGCCAAGTAAGACCTTTGGGATGGCTTACGGTGATAGTTGATTTGATCTTGGTGAAAAAAGGAAAATTTTGTGCTCAGGAAAATAATTTTCATTTTTAGCAGAAGCGTGATAAAATACTGATTCTTTTTGCATAAGATTAATAAACAAATTTCTCAAGTTTTCCTAATTTTTCAGAATTTTTGGACTTATATAAGTATTCGAGAGTTACAGATTACTACAGACTGTTCTGTTTTTGATAAATTCTGTTTTCTATGTGTTGTTTGCTTATTTTGATGAATCTGTGAGTAGTATCGGAGAGTATGAACCATGGAGAAGTTGGAATACAGAAGATATTACATCAATATAAAAAAATAATGAGTTCACAACAGTACCCAAAGTGGTGATTTGCTTTCTTATACTAACGAAGCTTACGAGTTTTCTGTTGAGTTTTGTGTTGTGAAGTTTTCATGTTTTGGGTGAAGTTTCGATGGACTAGGGAATAAGGAGTGGCAAGAGCCTATGCTTGGGGATTCCCAAGGCACCCCAAGTTAATATTAAAGGACAACTAAGATCCTAAGCTTGGGGATGCCCCCGATGGCATCCCCTCTTTCATCTTCATTCATCGACAACTTTACTTGGAGCTATATTTTTATTCACCACATGATATGTGTCTTGCTTGGAGCTTCATTTTATTTTATTATTATTTTCTTGTTGTTATTTAGAATAATGTTTTTCATCTTTTAGTTTAATAAAAAGTTCAAGTAAGATGGTAATTTTATTTGGTTATAAATTCAGTCCAAATATGATAGGCATCCAAAAGGGATATAATAAAACTTTCATATAAAGTGCATTGAATACTATGAGAAGTTTGATCCCTTATGATTGTTTTGAGATATGAAGATGGTGATATTAGAGTCATGCTAGTGAGTAGTTGTGAATTTGAGAAATACTTGTGTTAAGGTTTGTGAGTCCTGTAGCATGCACATATGGTGAACCGTTATGTAATGAAGTTGGAGCATGAGATATTTTTTGATTGTCTTCCTTATGAGTGGCGGTCGGGGATGAGCGATGGTCGTTTCCTACCAATCTATCCCCCTAGGAGCATGCATGTAGTATTTTGTTTCGATGGCTAATAGACTTTTGCAATAAGTATGTGAGTTCTTTATGACTAATGTTGAGTCCATGGATTATACACACTCTCACCCTTCCACCATTGCTAGCCTCTCTAGTACCGCACAACTTTCGCCGGTACCATACACCCACCATATACCTTCCTCAAAATAGCCACCATACCTACCTACTATGGCATTTCCATAGCCATTCCGAGATATATTGCCATGCAACATTCCACCGTTCCGTTTATTATGACACACTCCATCATTGTCATATTGCTTTGCATGATCATGTAGTTGACATCGTATGGGCAAAGCCACCATTCATAATTCTCTCATACATGTTACTCTTGATTCATTGCACATCCCGATACACCGCCAGAGGCATTCATATAGAGTCACATTTTTTTCTAAGTATTGAGTTGTAATTCTTGAGTTGTAAGTAAATAAAAGTGTGATGATCTTCATTATTAGAGCATTGTCCCGTGTGAGGAAAGGATGATGGAGACTATGATTCCCCCAAAAGTCGGGATGAGACTCCGGACAAAAAAAAGAGGCCAAAAAAATAGAAGGCCCAAAAAAAGAGAGAAAAGAGAGAAGGGGCAATGTTACCATCCTTTTACCACACTTGTGCTTCAAAGTAGCACCATGATCTTCATGATAGAGAGTCTCCTACGTTATCACTTGCATATACTAGTGGGAATTTTCATTATAGAACTTGGCTTGTATATTCCAATGATGGTCTTCCTCAAATTGCCCTAAGTCTTCGTGAGCAAGCAAGTTGGATGCACCCCACTTAGTTTCTTTTTGAGCTTTGATAAACTTATAGCTCTGGTGCATCCGTTGCATGGCAATCTCTACCCACTCACATTGATATCTATTGATGGGCATCTCCATAGCCCGTTGATACGCCTAGTTGATGTGAGACTATCTCTTTCTTTTTGTCTGCTCCACAACCACCATCTATTCCACCTATAGTGCTATGTCCATGGCTCACACTCATGTATTGCGTGAAACTTGAAAAAGTTTGAGAACATCAAAAGTATGAAACAATTGCTTGGCTTGTCATCGGGGTTGTGCATGATTTGAATTTTGTGTGTGATGAAGATGAAGCATAGCCAGACTATATTATTTTGTAGGGATAAGCTTTCTTTGTCCATGTTCTTTTGAGAAGACATAATTGCCTTGTTAGTAGGCTTGAAGTATTATTGTTTTATGTCAATATTAAACTTTTGTTTTGAATCATGCGGATCTAAACATTCATGCCAGAATAAAGGAAATTACATGGATAAATATGTTAGGTAGCATTCCACATCAAAAATTCTGTTTTTACCATTTACCTACTCGATGATGAGCAGGAATTAAGCTTGGGGATGCTTGATATGTCTCCAACGTATCTATAATTTTTTATTGTTCCATGCTATTATATTATCTATCTTGGATGTTTTATATGCATTAATATGCTATTTTATATGATTTTTGGGACTAAATTATTAACCTAGAGCCCAGTGTCACTTTCTGTTTTTTCCCTTGTTCTTGAGTTTCGCAGAAAAGGAATATCAAACAGAGTCCAATTGACCTGGAACTTTACGACGATTGTTTTGGACGAAAAGAAGCCCATGGAGTACTGGAGTTGGTCCAGAAGAGTCCCGAGTCATCCACAAGGGTGGAGGGCGCCCTCACCCCCCTAGGGCGCGCCATCTAACCTTGTGGTTGACTTGTGGGCTCCCCTGACTTGTTCTCAATGCCAACACCTCTTATATATTCCCAAACCTCCAGAACATAACCTAGATCGGGAGTTCCACCACTGCAAGCCTCTGTAGCCACCAAAAACTAATCGGGTCCCTGTTCTGGCACCCTGCCGGAGGGGGAAATCATCACCGGTGGCCATCTTCATCATCTCGGCACTCTCCATGACGAGGAGGGAGTAGTTCACCCTCAGGGATGAGGGTATGTAATAGTAGCTATGTGTTTGATCTCTCTCTCTCTCTCGTGTTCTTGATTTGGCATGATCTTGATGTACACGAGCTTTGCTATTATAGTTGGATCTTATGATGTTTCTCCCCCTCTACCTTCTTGTAATGGATTGAGTTTTCCCTTTGAAGTTATCTTATTGGATTGAGTCTTTAAGGATTTGAGAACACATGATGTATGCCTTGCATGTGCTTATCTGTGGTGACAATGGGATATTCACATGATGTACTTGATGTATGTTTTGGTGATCAATGATATGTCTCCAACGTATCTATAATTTTTGATTGTTCCATGCTATTATATTATTTGTTTTGGATGTTTAATGGGATTTAATATGCTCTTTTATATTATTTTTGGGACTAACCTATTAACCGGAGGCCCAGTGCCAGTTTCTGTTTTGGCCTATTTTAGAGCTTTACAGAAAAGGAATACCAAACGGAATGAAACACTCGCGATGATCTTTCTTGGACCGAAAGCAAGCCAGAAGACTTGGAGTCGAAGTCTGGAACTCCACGAGGAAGCCACGAGGTAGGAGGGAGCGCCCAGGGGGGTAGGCACGCCCCCACCCTCATGGGCCCCTCGTAGGTCAACCGACGTACTTATTTCGCCTATATATACTGTTATACCCTAGAAACATCAGGGAGAGCGACGAAACCACTTTTACACCGCCGCAACCTTCTGTACCTGTCAGATCCCATCTTGGGGCCTTTTTCGGTGATCTGCCGGAGGGGGAATCGATCATGGAGGGCTTCTACATGAACACCATTGCCTCTCCGATGAAGCATGAGTAGTTTACCACAAACCTTCGGGTCCATAGTTATTAGCTAGATGGCTTGTTCTCTCTCTTTGATTCTCAATACAAAGTTCTCCTTGATGTTCTTGGAGATCTATTCGATGTAATACTCTTTTGCGGTGTGTTTGTCGAGATCCGATGAATTGTGGATTTATGAACAAGATTATCTATGAATATTATTTGGTTCTTCTATGAATTCTTATATGCATGATTTGATATCTTTGCAAGTCTCTTCGAATTATCGGTTTAGTTTCGCCTACTAATGTCGGTTGTGGGGTTCCGGCAAACCCTTAAGGTTCAAACACTGGGGTGCACGTGAAGTCTTTTCCTCCCACCGATCTACGCCCTAGCTCGCTAAGATCTCGTGGATGAACCCGACAAACTCGCAACACAGAAACACACAAGATTTATACTGGTTCGGGCCACCGTTGTGGTGTAATACCCTACTCCAGTGTGGTGGTGGTGGATTGCCTCCAGGGCTGATGATGAACAATACAAGGGGATTGTCGGTGTCAAAACCGGCGGATCTCAGGTAGGGGGTCCCGAACTGTGCGTCTAGGCTGGATGGTAACAGGAGGCAGAGGACACGATGTTTTACCCAGGTTCGGGCCCTCTTGATGGAGGTAAAACCATACGTCCTGCTTGATTAATATTGATGATATGGGTAGTACAAGAGTAGATCTACCACGAGATCAGAGAGGCTAAACCCTAGAAGCTAGCCTATGGTATGACTGTATGTTGTGATTGTTGTCCTACGGACTAAAACCCTTCAGTTTATATATACACTGGAGAGGGTTAGGGTTACACAAGGTCAGTTACAAAGGAGGAGATATCCATATCCGTATTGCCTAGCTTGCCTTCCACGCCAAGTAGAGTCCCATCCGGACACGAGACGAAGTCTTCAATCTTGTATCTTCATAGTCTAACAGTCCGGCCAAAGGATATAGTCTGGCTGTCCAGAGACCCCCTAATCCAGGACTCCCTCAGTAGCCCTTGAACTAGGCTTCAATGACGATGAGTCTGACGTGCAGTATTGTCTTCGGCATTGCAAGGCGGGTTCCTCTCCAAATTCTGTGTACCTGTCAAAATAGTGTCCGTTTTCTTGTGACTGTTGCACTCCTTGGCTTCCACGCCCAATAATGGCCACTTTCCACGTGTCGAGCGAATGTGAAGAGCCAGGGTGTTTTCACATTTACCCCCTAGCTGTGTGAATGAGCCGCCTATTAAAAAGACGGGGATTTAGATCCAAATCACACCATCCTCCCTTGGCGAGCCTTCATCGGAGCGCGCCCGACAGAGATCCATTCCATCATGGCCGGTCGACGTAGCTCCTCCTCTCGCTCCATTAGCTCCAAGCCAGGAGATTGGGAGAGATGTTCTATCCCGCACAGCAAATTAGTGATGCTTCAAACAAAGGGATTTCTTCCCCCAGCGTACATGGTCCCGGTTCAAGCCGGGCTCGCCACCTATAATGGCGGAGAGCAAGCGGAGAGCCTTCCCAATCCCTCCAAGGGAGAGCGGGTATGCCTTGTCCCTTATTTGGTAAGAGGGCTTGGATTCCCAATTCATCCGTTTCTCCGGGGCTCCTGGAGTTCTACGGCCTCCAGTTGCACAACCTTACACCTGCCTCCATGCTGCATATCGCGGGATTCGTAGCCCTTTGCGAGTTGTTTTTGGGCTGCGAGGCTCATTTCGCTCTATGGAAGAAGCTGTTCTGCCTTGTGCCCCGTT
The DNA here is from genome assembly GCF_018294505.1 of Triticum aestivum. Classification (NCBI taxonomy): domain Eukaryota; kingdom Viridiplantae; phylum Streptophyta; class Magnoliopsida; order Poales; family Poaceae; genus Triticum; species Triticum aestivum. Next base: position 417,851,898 of record NC_057809.1, read on the forward strand.
CTTAGAAGGGGTCAATATATCAAGTGGGCGGAGCCAAAGTGTGGCGTGTTGCCGGGACCGGATACCTGTCCGGAACCCCAAAGAAGACGTCCAAAGACTGGCCTTCAGAATGGTTTTATATAGAAGATGTCCCCCTCCCGGATCCTATTCGGATCGGCCTTCCTGAGTTCGACAATACCCCTTTGAAGAAGCGCCGGAGCTGGCGTCCATGGAGCTCCCTGGAGGAAGATGACAGGGACGTTCTTTACCTGATGAGCTGGATAAGTTTTTTAGCTCGATCCGGATTGACCATGATCGAGGTCATGGCCATATGTATCATGCGGGGGGTGCAGCCGCTTCAGTATAGAGGCCACCCCATGTGGGATTTCAATGGGGAGGATGACGCCACCCGCTACGGCCGTAAAGGGCCGGGATCGGTTGCTGATCTAATAAGGATCTTATCCACTTTGTACAAGGGAGAAGAGGAGGAATTCCTTCGTATCAACACGCAGGGCGGATTTTCTATGTACAATCCTCCGAGCTGGGTAAGTGGAGACTTTTTCTCGCCCATCCGTTTCATATTTTCGCAGTTAAGTATTCAGTCTAGCGATTTCTACGCAGGAACTGCGCCAGGCTGTAAGGGAGATAAACAACCCCCTCCACAACCCGAGGACCCTGGACGGTCCCTCGACCCGGCCTCCCAAGAGGATCCGGACATATCTGTGGAGCTGATCAATGGGGTGATTTACCAATCGAGCAATGATAATGCTTTGGTGGCCATTACGGCCGATTACCCTGGGCTAGTTCCAGCCTCACAGGTGACTGAGACCGAAGTCCCAGCACTTCAAAAAGGGATCCGTCCTTGCGTGTTTTTGATCGCCGTATAACAGCCGTGTTTTGCAGGGGAGGTCCTCGAGGCAGAAGGCCGAGCCTGCAGTGACTGGCCAACAAGGGGCCGCGAGGCCAGGCAGGCTGAAAAGACCCGCAGTTTGGATTGAGACACCGGCGCAGTGGTACGGCGCGCCGTCTTTATTGCAAGACATTATTCTCAGAGGCGTATTAATGCCCATGCCTTCTTTTTAGGAAAGAGAGCGCTCGCCGAACTATACCCAGAGAGGCTACCAATCGTGCCTCCACAAGCCAGGCTCCAAGGCCGGATTTGGAGGCGGGAACGAATACGAGGCGTGCGCCGGGTGCTCCTCCGACAGAGGATGCGGATAAACTATCCGCCACCAATTCTGAGGTGGAAAGTGCCATGAACCACAGGCGTCGCCGGATTGTTCTTCGTGACGCTTGTTTCTCCCAAGAGGCATTGGATGCCTTCAACTCGGGAGACGCACACCTCCGTGCCGCTCAAAATGGTCTAGCCAGAGCCACGGAGCAGTATGTAAAAGACATACGTGTGAGAAAATTTGGTGATTATATATATCAGTAGCCCCTGAGACTTGAAACAGTTAGGATAACTGATTTAAGGATCATTTGTTATGCAGGTTCTTACAGAAAAGAATACTCAACTGTCCCAGGAGCTGGAAGAGTGCAAAGCCCAACTTCAGGCCGCACTGGCCACAGCAGGGGAGCCCAAAGAGACCCCCTCTGGTAACATATCCTTCAAATGATAAGTATCATATAGAATGCGGCATGTATGCACGTCTGACGATAAAATTGCAGATGACACTGGAGTAAATCCGGATAAGCAACAGCTCCTACGCCAGCTGAAGGCTGGTGAAAACATGCTTACGAGGGTGAGGCAGGAGAAAAATGATCTCCTAGATGCCAACACCAACCTGGGCGTGATACTACAAGATGTTCGTGCCCAACTATCAGACTCTGTTAAGGAAAATCGACGGCTTCGACGCGGCATATTTAGTAAGTGCTTGAACGAACTTTGAAAAATAGTTCGGCGAGGAAGCTGGCTGACAGAGTTATGTCTGTAGGTATGCTAACAGGTCGTCCTGCCGAGGAAATGCCCGGTTCAACGGGTGACCTTCTTCCCGAGCTCTCACAGCTGCACGAACGAGTTCGGCAGGTGATGCAAGGCGTCGCCCAAGCCTTGTGGCCATCCATCTACATACCCGAAGGCCTCGGAGAGCTTGTAGAAAAGCTAAAGGGAGTGCGGCGGCGCTTCCGATTATGTAAGATATCGGCCTGCTGTCAGGGCGCCAGGGAAGCCTGGGCAATGGTGAAGACATGGTACACGAAGGCTAACCCGAACCACATGGCCGATGTCGGACCTGTGGGTCCCGATGGGAAGGAGATCCCTGTGAGCTTAGTGTACGGCCAAGTAGAATTGGCCGCAAAGTATTCCCAACAGGACTGTAGACTAGACAGCCTATTGGATGGTATTGAAGAGGAGTTCAACCAGTCAAATTGACTATGTAATTTTAAAGTGACATGTATAATGCCTTCTAGCCGGATTGTAGATTGTTTGTCGTGGCGGACCTTTTTGCTTCGACCTCAGGACCCGACGGTCCGGAGTGTGTCCGAATACCCTCTCGGTTATGTAAGAACCGGGGCATGCGTGGAGACCAGGCGTAGGGGTCATTAGTGCTTTATCAGACAATTGCCCAACTAGTTATGTTATATTACATGGGTAGTAAGAAACATCTTCCAGGGAGAATAGTTCCGTTAAGGGTTCCTTTCCCTCGGTAAGCATGCCATAAAGAGCATGTCCGGACTGCGACAAGAAGCGCAGAAAAAGAATCTGGGGGCAGATATGGATAATAAATAAAAGTCATCTTTTGTTCACCGACCGAATATTCCCTTAAGAACGCTAGCTTTCGGCTTCACCCAGTCTGAGGTACATGTCCGGCTGACCCGGCAGTAACAGTCGCAGAGGTGCTCCCCTTATGCCCTAGCCGAATTAACGGGAACGTAGGGCATAAATACAAGAGCCAGGCAACTCATCTTGGCCAAAACTTAAGTCATATCGATGCATATAATGGTGAAAAAAGGTACATGCGGAAGTATAACACATGTGTTGGGCGTGAGGCCCAGGTAAATAATTTAAGCTTCTATGAAAGAAGCCACCAGGTATGAAGAGTGCGACTAGCGCATCTGTAATGTATGAGTGAGGCACAAGGTGACCCTTGAAGGCCTAGAGAAGTAAAAGAAAGAAAGGGAAACAAGACAGATGATGCATATGCAGAAAATGGACAAAGGGAGGGGACTAACATAAAGTCCGGTGCTAGGCGTAGAATCTTCGAAGCCTGGCTGCGTTCCATGGGTTCGGCTTGAGTCGACTAGTCGATGCATCCCGCAGTCAGTACGCTCCACCGGTCAGAACTTGGTCAATAATGAAGGGACCTTCCCATTTGGGCTCGAACTTGTTCTTTTTCTTATCCGGCAGCTGTAGAACTAGTTCGCCAACGTTATAAGTTTTGGCCCGTACTTCTCTGCTTTGGTATCTGCAAGCCTGTTGCTGGTAAAATGCGGAACGGGCTTTGGCTACGTCGCGCTCTTCCTCCAAGGTGTCCAGACTGTCCTGCCGATCGAGCTCGGCTTCTCTTTCTTCGTACATGTGCACTCGAGGTTAGTCATGAATTATGTCACAGGGCAGGACTGCCTCTGCGCCGTACACCATAAAAAACAGTGTATATCCGGTACTACGATTCCGTGTGGTCCGCAGCCCCCAGAGTACGGAGTCGAGCTCCTCTACCCAGTGCGTGTCAGACTCCGTTAAGGAGCGCACTAATCTGGGTTTATTGCCGTTCATTATAAGACCATTTGCTCGCTCGACTTGACTGTTGGTTTGTGGGTGATAGACTGAAGCATAATCGAGCTTGATGCCCATTTTGCTGCACCAGAGTTTTACCTCGTCGGCCATGAAGTTCGTGCCGTTATTAGTAATGATACTGCGGGGGACGCCATAACGGTGTACAACCCCGGATATGAAATCTATCACCGGTCCGGATTCGGCTGTTTTAACCGGTTTAGCCTCTATCCATTTGGTGAATTTATCCACCATGACCAATAAGTATTTTTTCTTGTGGGTTCCCCCTTTAAGGCGTCCAACCATGTCAAGCCCCCAAACCGTGAAGGGCCATGTAATGGGGATTGTTTGGAGGGCGGTGGGTGGCATGTGGCTTTGATTTGCAAAGAGCTGGCAACCGGCTCAACGTTGGACCAAGTCCTGTGCGTCTGCCCGCGCCGTTGGCCAATAGAATCCTGTACGGAAGGCCTTTCTTACAAGAGCCCGGGCTGCAGCATGATGATCGCCGAGTCCGGCGTGAATTTCTGCCAAAAGGTTCTGCCCTTCCTCTTCGGAGATGCACCTTTGAAGGACTCTGGTAGCGCTTTTTTTGTACAATTCTCCCTCATGAACCCTGTAGGCCTTGGATTGCCGCACTATGCAGCGTGCCTCATTTTGGTCCTCCGAAAGTTCATGTCTAGTTAGGTAGGCCAGGAATGGTTCTGTCCACGGGGCAATAATGGCCATTATTTCGTGGGCTGAATGTGTTATTTCGGTGGCGTAGCCTCCGATTGTGTCAGAGAGTTCGGTATCGGGTATTTTGGCCGAGTTCGGACTGTTGTTACCGGTGTCCCCTTCCTATGCTATAGATGGCTTGAAGAGCCTTTCCAGAAATATGTTGGGAGGGACCGTGTCGCGTTTTGCGCTGATGCGGGCGAGGATATCCGCTGCCTGATTGTTTTCCCGAGCCACATGGTGAAATTCGAGCCCCTCGAACCGAGCTGACATTTTTTAGGACGGTATTGTGATAAGCTGCCATTTTCGGATCCTTGGCATCAAAGTCTCCATTTATTTGGGATATCGCGAGGTTCAAATCCCCGCGCACCTCTAGGCGTTGAAAGCTCATGGATACTGCCATCCGGAGACCATGTAGAAGGGCCTCATATTTGGCTGCGTTGTTGGAGTCCGTATACATTATCTGTAGTACGTATTGAACGGTATCTCCTATTGGGGACGTCAAAACGACGCCAGCCCCCAGACCAGCCAACATTTTGGAGCCATCGAAGTGCATGATCCAGTTTGAATATGTGTCGTACTCTTTAGGGAGTTTGGCTTCCGTCCACTCAGCGACGAAGTAAGCCAAAACTTGCGACCTAATAGCTCATCGTGGCTTGTAAGTTATGTCGAACGGGAGGAGCTCAATGGCCCATTTGGCAATCCGGCCCGTCACGTCGCGGTTGTTTATAATATCGTTAAGTGGTACTTCCGAGGCTACCATTATCGAACACTCTTGAAAGTAGTGTCGCAGCTTCCGGGATGCCATAAATACCGCATACGCTATCTTTTGATAATGCGGGTACCGTGATTTGCATGGAGTAAGGACAGTGGACACATAGTAAACCGGCTTTTAAAGGGGGAATTTGTGGCCGTCCACTTCTCGCTCGATGACGAGCACTGCGCTTACTACTTGATGAGTTGCCGCAATGTATAATAGCATTGGTTCACCAATGTTTGGCGTGGCCAGGACTGGGTTTGTTGCCAATATGGCTTTTATTTCGTTGAGTCCTTCCGTGGCGGCATCCGTCCACTCAAAGTGTTCGGTGCGCCAGAGGAGGTAATAAAGGGGTAATGCCTTTTCTCCCAAGCGGGAGATAAAGCGGCTTAGAGCCGCCACACATCCAGTCAATTTTTGTATTTGTTTGAGGTTTGTTGGGGTAGCCAACTGTGACAACGCTCGGATTTTGGCGAGATTAGCTTCAATACCTCTACTAGAGACAATGAATCCAAGGAGCTTTTCGGCTGGTACACCGAAAACGCATTTTTCGGGATTGAGCTTGATGTCGTATGTTCGGAGGTTGTCGAATGTGAGCCTCAAGTCGTCTACTAGAGTTTCGACATGCTTAGTTTTAACGACCACGTCGTCTACATATGCCTCCACTGTTTTGCCGATCTGGTTTGCCAGACATGTCTGAATCATGCCCTGATATGTTGTGCCGGCATTTTTGAGCCCGAAGGGCATTGTGTGTTGAAGCATAATGGGCCGTATGGTGTGATGAATGTCGTTGCGGCTTGGTCTGGCTCTGCCATTTTAATTTGATGGTAGCCAGAGTATGCATCGAGGAAACACAATGAATCATGTCCTGCAGTAGCATCGATGATTTGATCGATGCGGGGGAGGGGGAAGGGATCCTTTGGGCAGGCCTTATTAAGGTCCTTAAAATCGACGCACAAGCGCCAGGATTTGTCCTTCTTTGGTACCATCACCAGGTTTGCTAGCCAGTCCGGATGTTTTATGTCTCCGATGAATCCGACCTCCAATAGCTTGGCTAGTTCCTCTCCCATGGCTTGTCTCTTAGGTTCGGAGGAACTTCGAAGAGCCTGCTTGACTGGCTTGAATCTTTTTAGGATATTTAGGCTGTGCTCAGCCAGCCTGTGTGGGATTCCTGGCATGTCTGAAGGGTGCCAGGCAAAAATGTCCCAGTTCTCGTGTAGGAACTCTCATAGTGCGGCGTCGACATCAGGGTTTATTTGTGCCCCGATGGAAGCTGTTTTTGTAGGGTCCGTTGGATGGACTTGGAATTTGACTATTTCGTCCGCCGGTTTCAAGGAGGTGGACTTGGATCTTTTATCGAGTATCACGTCGTCCTTGTTCATCGTGGAGCGCAGCGCAGTTAGTTCCTCGGCCGCTAGGGCTTCGGATAGTGCCTCAAGGGCCAGTGCATCTGTCTTATTTTCGGCACGGAGTGCTATGTCCGGATCACTAGCAAGAGTGATGATTCTGTTGGGCCTGGGCATTTTGAGCTTCATGTACCCGTAATGGGGTATGACTTGGAAGATTGTAAACGCCTCCCGCCCTAATAGAGCATGGTATCCGCTGCTGAACGGGGCCACTTGGAATGTAATTTCTTCGGACCTGTAATTATCCGGCGTGCTGAATACTACGTCTAGTGTGATTTTCCCAGCACAGTGTGCTTCCTGACTAGGGATGATTCCTCTAAAGGTTGTGCTACTTTGCTCAATGCGGCTCCAGTCTATTTCCATCTTTTGAAGAGTTTCCTCATAGATGAGGTTTAATCCGCTGCCGCCGTCCATGAGTACCTTGGTGAGTCGAAAGCCGTCCATGATTGGACTGAGGACCAGTGCGGCTGGTGCCCAGGCTGTTCGGAATTTAGGTTCTTCACTGGCATTGAAGGTAATAGCCGTGTCACTCCAAGGATTTATTTGTGCTATGTGGCAGATTTCGGCCATGCTGCGGAGTGTTCGCTTGCGTCTATTATTTGACGCGAAGGTCTCAAAGACCATTAACACCGTATTGTTGTCCACGGGATGGTGCTCTGTGGTATTTGGGAGGAGTAGATTCTCACCACTTTTGGCCACCTGCCGGAGTATCCAACATGCTCTAAGGTTGTGCGTTGGTATTGCATCCGCTGTACTATGAATTTTGCAGGGTCCGTTGAGCCATCCCTCCAGTACGGTTCCTTGCCCCGTAGAGGGCTTTGCTTTTTGGTAGTTAACCCAGGTGTATTGTGATAATGCACCCTTTTATTTCGGACTGGGTTTGTATTCAGGGCCGGATTATCCCAAAATTTTATTTCGATTTTCCAGGCGCTTTCCATCGCACAGTACTTCCGTACTATGGACACCAAGTCGGCAAAGCGTGTAATTGTGCGACGACTTATGGCGTTGCGGATTCCCTTATCCATGCAATTATTGCAGAAGAATAAAATTGCGTCTTCCTCGCGGCAGTCCTTTATCCTGTTCATGACCAGGAGGAATCTGGCCCAGTAATGGTGTACTGTTTCTTCAGGCTCTTGCCTAATTTGGGATAGATCGCGTATGTTTGGGTGGGTGGGTGGAATTGAATCTGAATCCTCACCCAATCTGAGACTCAGGGGCGAAGGAGTTTCCGAACTCGGAAGTTTGGATTCTTGGATGTTTTCCAATAAATCTAGCCCGCTGCCTGATTCTAGGTTCAGGCCTTGAGTGACGTCCTCCCCTCCGCGGGTATCCGGCTTGGAGGGATCGGGGATCCGGACATAGCTAGTCCTTAAGATAGAGGAAGGGTTGCCGCATTGTTCCTCCAGCACTGCAACGTGATGGGTGACCTGGGGAGAGTTGATCTCTCTCAGATCGGGTTTAGGCCTAATCTGATCGTAGTCTGTAGCGACTCCCAGGGCAGTGATGCGATCCAAGAGCTCGTTTAGGGAAGAGAGCTCCATTGGATCTAACTTCTCAGCGCGTTCCGAGTTGACGTGAAGATTGCTTTCGATGACCCGAGAAGTCATCGTCGGCACAGCCGCCGAATAGGCGGTCATAAGAAAACCACCTAGCCGAAGAATTTGGCCGATAGACAAAGCTCCCTCAGCAACAGTGTCGTCTTTAAAGACGGGATGAGACATCCTTCCTGATGGCGACGGCACAGCGGAACTCTCAATGAAAGCACCAATGTCGGTTTCAAAACCGGCGGATCTCGGGTAGGGGGTCCCGAACTGTGCGTCTAGGACGGATGGTAACAGGAGGTAGGGGACACGATGTTTTACCCAGGTTCGGTCCCTCTTGATGGAGGTAAAACCCTACGTCCTGCTTGATTAATATTGATGATATGGGTAGTACAAGAGTAGATCTACCACGAGATCAGAGAGGCTAAACCCTAGAAGCTTGCCTATGGTATGATTGTATGTTGTAGTTGTTGTTCTACGGACTAAAACCCTTCGGTTTATATAGACACCGGAGAGGGTTAGGGTTACACAAGGTTGGTTACAAAGGAGGAGATATCCATATCCGTATTGCCTAGCTTGCCTTCCACGCCAAGTAGAGTCCCATCCGGACACGAGACGAAGTCTTCAATCTTGTATCTTCGTAGTCTAACAGTCCGGCCAAAGGATATAGTCCGGCTTTCCGGAGACCCCCTAATCCAGGACTCCCTCAGGGATGAACATCCTCCTAAGGTTGAGGTGTTCTTGTGCTTGGCTAACTTGTGTGGTTCTGGATGGTCTAAAAATGGTCCTCCTTACCTATGGTGGTGGCTAGTCCTACTTATAGAGGCCCTGGTCCTCTTCCCAAATATTGAGCGGGAAGGGAGCCAACAACGGTGGGCAAATTTAAAGGGGGACAACTAGTACAAGCTATCCTGACAAAGGCGGTCTCCACTTGCGAAAGGCTCTGGTGGTGACGCCGTCTTGGGCTCCACGATGACCTCCATCTTGTCGTCCTTCTGGTCCTGGTCTTGTTGCACCGATATGGCAACCTTTGCCTAATGCTTCGGTCCTCCTCGCCTGTGCAGGCCTCCTTAGCACCAAAGAGTAAACAAGGACATTGCGCACGCTGGCGCCCGCCTGGTGTCGATCGTCATGACTCACGTCACGAGAGCCTCGTGAGGTTTTCCTCGCCTTGCAATCTCTGCTCCTTGTGAGCCTGCCCGACTAGGCCACTCCAGAGGAGGTCCTGTGTCGTCCGCCTCGCGAGGCTTGGTCCCTCGCGAGGGTCTTGGATGCCTTGTTGATGAACATGGGTCATATGGCCTGCTGGCTTAGCCACCCAGCGGGCCGCAGGCAGGCAAGTCTGGGGACCCCCATTCCCAGAACACTGATGACTAGATTGATCTTTCTTGCAATGAGATAAGTGCTTAGCTTTGGGTTCAATCTTACGGTGTCATTTCCCCGTGACAGTAGGGGCAACAAGGCACGTATTGTATTGTTGCCATCGAGGATAAAAAGATGGGGTTTATGTCATATTGATTGAGTTTATCCCTCTACAGCATGTCATATTGCTTAATGTGTTACTCCGTTCTTATGAACTTAATACTCTAGATGCATGCTGGATAGCGGTCGATGTGTGGAGTAATAGTAGTAGATGCAGAATCGTTTCGATCTACTTGACATGGAAGTGATGCCTATATTCATGATCATTGCCTTAGATATCTTCATAACTATGCACTTTTCTATCAATTGCTCGACAGTAATTTGTTCACCCACCATAATACATGCTATCTTGAGAGAGGCAACTAGTGAAACCTATGGCCTAGGGGTCTCTTTCCTATTATATTACATCTCTTTTATTTACATCACATCTCGTTTACTATTTTGCAATCTTTTCTTTCCAATCTATACAACAAAAATACCAAAAATAATTACTTTACTATCTCTATTAGATCTAACTTTTGCGAGTGACGGTGAAGGGATTGACAACCCCTTTATCGCGTTCGTTGCAAGGTTCTTGATTTTTTGTGTAGGTACTAGGTGACTTGTGCGTTGTCTCCTACTGGATTGGTACCTTGGTTCTCAAAATTGAGGGAAATACTTATGCTACTTTGCTGCATCACCCTTTCCTCTTCAAGGGAAAACCAACCATGCTCAAGAGGTAGCAAGATGGGTTTCTGGCTCCGTTGCTGGGGAGATCTACGCCAAGTCAAGACATACCAAGTACCCATCATAAACTCTTCTCCCTCACATTACATTATTCGCGATTCGCCTCTCATTTTCCTCTCCCCCACTTCTAAAACGATTTTTGAAAAGATGCGCCTTTTCTTCGCCTCTCTTTCGTTCGTCTTTTTCATTTGCCTTATGTCTTACTTGGATTGTTTGCTTGTTTGCTTGGCATAATTGTGTGTTTATTGCAAATCAGAACCAAAACTTATGGACCCGCATCCACTTGATAATATTTTTAAGAGATCCAATTATTTCGAACCAATTGCTAGTGAGTTGAGTGCACTAGATTATCTTTATGAAGTTTTGCTTGAAATCTATGAATTTGAAAATTGTGATGAAGTGTTTTATGAAGTGATTCACGATAGATCTTTGAATAAAAAGAATGATTGCAATGATGTTATTATAAATTCTATTAATATCAATTGTGCTAATAATATGCAAAACCCTAAGCTTGGGGATGCTAATTTTGCTATGTCTACTACTTGTTGCAATGATCATGATTGGGGTGATTCTTCTTATAATCTTAAAAGTTTATTTAAGCCCCATAATGAATATGAGATTGATAATAATGTTTTCAATAATATTGAAAGTGGGTTTGGAAGAGTGTCAACTTTAGATCCCACATATTTGTATAACATTCAATGTTATGAAGTTTTTGATAAAAGTGGGTACGGAGAGGTCATGACTTTATTTTATGATAATCCCACTATTTTGGAAGAGTGTCAACTTTGCATGCATGTGGATCATGAAGAGAAAAATTTATGTGATAGCTATATTTTTGAATTTGATTATGATCCTACATGTAATTAGTATGACATAGGAAAATATGGTTGTAGAAATTTCCATGTCACTAAATTACCTCTCGTTATGTTGATATTGCTATTGTTTCTTTCTCCTTCCTTGCATATGCTAGTTTTTGCTTGTCTTGATAATTTGTTTGCTTATGTAATGCCTATGCATAGGAAGTATGTTAGACTTAGATGTGATTTTCATATGCTTCATGATGCTCCCTTTGTGTTTCAATTGCTATCTTTCATGTGAGCATCATTAAAATTGTAGATGCCTAGCTTGATGGCTTTAAAGAATAGCGCTTGTTGGGAGGCAACCCAATTTTATTTTTGTTCTTGCTTTTTAGGTCATGTTTTGCTTTGAATAAAGCATCTAGCCTCTGGTTAGATGTGATTTTTGTGGTTTAATTAGTGTTTGTGCCGAGTAAGACCTTTGGGATAGCTGACGGTGATAGTTGATTTGATCTTGCTGAAAAATAGAAACTTTTGCGCCCAGGAGATTAGTTTTAATTTTTAACAGAAGCGCGATAAAATACTGATTCATTTTTTAGAGGATTAATAAACAAATTATATATGGCTTCCTAATTTCTCAGAATTTTTGAAGTTACAGAAGTATTCGAAAGTTACAGATTTTTACAAACTGTTATGTTTTTGACAGATTCTGTTTTTCATGTTTTGTTTGCTTATTTTGATGAATCTATGAGTAGTATCGGGGGGTATGAACCATAGAGAAGTTGGAATATAGTAGGTTTAACACCAATATAAAAAAAGAATGAGTTCATTACAGTAACTTAAAGTGGTGGTTTATTTTCTTATACTAACAGAGCTCATGAGATTTTCTATTGAAGTTTTGTGTTGTGAAGTTTTCAAGTTTTTGGGTAAAGGTTTGATGGATTTTGTAATAAGGAGTTCCAAGAGACTAAGCTTGGGGATGCCCAGGCACCCCAAGGTAAAATTCAAGGACAACCAAAAGCATAAGCTTGGGGATGCCTTCCCCTCTTTCGTCTTCGTCTATCGGTAACTTTACTTGAGGCTATATTTTTATTCACCACATGATATGTGTTTTGCTTGGAGTGTCTTGTACGATTTGAGTCTTAGCTTTTTAGTTTACCACAATCATCCTTGCTGTACACACCTTTTGGGAGAGACACGCATGAATCGGAATTTATAGAATACTCTATGTGCTTCACTTATATCTTTTGAGCTAGATAATTTTGCTCTAGTGCTTCACTTATATCTTTTTAGAGCATGGTGGTGGTTTTATTTTATAGAAATTATTGATCTCTCATGCTTCACTTATATTATTTGAGAGTCTTTTAGAATAACATGGTAATTTGCTTTGGCTATAAAGCTAGTCCTAATATGATGGGCATCCAAGATGGGTATAATAAAAACTTTCATAGAAAGTGTGTTGAATACTATGAGAAGTTTGATTCTTTATGATTGTTTCGAGATATGAAGATGGTGATATTAGAATCATGCTAGTAGAGTAGTTGTGAATTTTACAAAAACTTGTCTTAAGGTTTGTGAGTCCCGTAGCATGCACGTATGGTGAACCGTGATGTTACGAAGTTGGAGCATGATCTATTTATTGATTGTCTTCCTTATGAGTGGCGATCGGGGATGAGCGATGGTATTTTCCTACCAATCTATCCCCCTAGGAGCATGCAACTAATAGATTTTTGCAATAAGTATGTGAGTTCTTTATGACTAATGTTGAGTCCATGGATTATACGCACTCTCACCCATCCAACATTGCTAGCCTCTCTAGTACCGCGCAACTTTCGCCGGTACCATAAACCCACCATTTACCTTCCTCAAAATAGACACCATACCTACCTATTATGGCATTTCCATAGCCATTCCGAGATATATTTCCATGCAACTTTCCACCGTTCCGTTTATTATGACACGCTCCATCATTTTAATATTGCCTTGCATGATCATGTAGTTGACATCGTATTTGTGGCAAAGCCATCATTCATAATTTTCTTTCATACATGTTACTCTTGATTCATTGCACATCCCGGTACGCCGCCAGAGGCATTCACATAGAGTCATATTTTGTTCTAATTATCGAGTTGTAATTCTTGAGTTCTAAGTAAATAAAAGTGTGATGATCATCATTATTAGAACATTGTCCCAGTGAGGAAAGGATGATGGAGACTATGATTCCCCCACAAATCGGGATGAGACTCTGGACGAAAAAGATAAATAATAAATAAAAGAGGCCAAAAAAAGAGAGGGCCAAAAAAGTGAGAGAAAAAGAGAGAAGGGACAATGCTACTATCCTTTTTCCACACTTGTGCTTCAAAGTTGCACCATGATCTTCATGATAGAGAGTATCTTATTTTGTCACTTTCATATACTATTGGGAATTTTTCATTATGGAATGTGGCTTGTATATTCCAATGATGGGTTTCCTCAAAATTCCCTAAGTCTTCATGAGCAAGCGAGTTGGATGCACACCCACTTAGTTTCTTTTGTTGAGCTTTCTTACATTTATAGCTCTACTGCATCCGTTGCATGGCAATCCCTACTCACTCACATTGATATCTATTGATGTGCACGTCCATAGCCTGTTGATATGCCTAGTTGATCTGAGACTATCTTCTCCATTTTCTCTTCTCCACAACCACCCCTCCATTCCACCTATAGCGCTATATCCATGGCTCACGCTCATGTATTGCGTGAAGATTGAAAAAGTTTGAGAACACCAAAAGTATGAAACAATTGCTTGGCTTGTCATCAGGGTTGTGCATGATTAAATTTTTTGTGTGATGAAGATAGAGCATAGCCGGACTATATGATTTTGTAGGGATACCTTTCTTTGGCCATGTTATTTTAAGAAGACATGACTGCTTTGTTAATATGCTTGAAGTATTATTGTTTTTATGTCAATATTAAACTTTTGTCTTGAGTCTTTTAGATCTGAACATTCATGCCACAATAAAGAAAATTACCTTGATAATTATGTTAGGTAGCATTCCACATCAAAAATTTAATTTTTTATCATTTACCTACTCGAGGACGAACAGGAATTAAGATTGGGGATGCTTGATACGTCTCCAACGTATCTATAATTTTTTATTGTTCCATGCTATTATATTATATGTCTTGAATGTTTAATGGGCTTTAATATGCTCCTTTATATTATTTTTTGGGACTAACCTATTAAAGGAGGCCCAGTGCCAGTTTTTGTTTTTTTTCCTATTTTAGAGTTTTGCAGAAAAAGAATACCAAACGGAGTCCAAACGGAATTAAACCTTCGCGATGATCTTTCTTGGACCGAATGCAATCTAGAATACTTGGAGTCGAAGTCTGGAACTCCATGAGGAAGCCACGAGGCAGGAGGGCACTCCTAGGGGGGTAGGCGCCCCCTACCCTCGTGGGCCCCTCGTAGCTCCACCGATGTACTTCTTTCTCCTATATATACTCTTATACCCTAGAAACATCAAGGAGATACACGAAACAACTTTTCCACCGCCGCAACCTTCTGTACCCGTGAGATCCCATCTTGGGGCCTTTTCCGATGATCTGCCGGAGGGGGAATCGATCACGGAGGGCTTCTACATCAACACCATTGCTTCTCCAATGAAGTGTGAGTACATTACCACAGACCTTCGGGTGCATACTTACAATCTAGATGGCTTCTTCTCTCTCTTTGATTCTCAATACAAGGTTCTCCTCGATGTTCTTGGAGATCTATTTGATGTAATACTCTTTTGCGGTGTGTTTGTCGAGATCCGATGAATTGTGGATTTATGAACAAGATTATCTATGAATATTATTTCGTTCTTCTCTGAATTCTTATATGCATGATTTGATATCTTTGCAAGTCTCTTCGAATTATTGGTTTAGTTTGGCCTACTAGATTGATCTTTCTTGCAATGGGAGAAGTGCTTAGCTTTGGGTGCAATCTTACAGTGTCCTTTCCCAGTGACAGTAGGGGCAACAAGGCATGTATTGTATTGTTGCCATCGAGGATAAAAAGATCGGGTTTATGTCATATTGCTTGATTTTATCCCTCTACATCATGTCATCTTGCTTAATGCGTTACTCCGTTTTTATGAACTTAATACTCTAGATGCATGCTGGATAGCGGTCGATGTGTGGAGTAATACTAGTAGATACAGAATCGTTTCGATCTACTTGACACGGACGGGATGCCTATATTCATGATCATTGCCTTAGATATCTTCATAACAATGCACTTTTCTATCAATTGCTCGGCAGTAATTTGTTCACCCACCGTAATACATGCTATCTTGAGAGAGGCCGCTAGTGAAACCTATGGCCCCCGGGTCTCTTTCCTATTATATTACATCTCTTCTATTTACATCGCATCTCGTTTACTATTTTGCAATCTTTTCTTTCCAATCTATACAAAAAAAATACCAAAAATAATTATTTTACTATCTCTATTATATCTCAATTTTGTGAGTGATCATGAAGGGATTGACAACCCCTTTATCGCGTTGGTTGCAAGATTCTTGATTGTTTGTGTAGGTACTAGGTGACTTGTGCGTTGTCTCCTACTGGATTGTTACCTTGGTTCTCAAAACTGAGGGAAATACTTACGCTACTTTGTTGCATCACCCTTTCCTCTTCAAGGGAAACCCAACGCATGCTCAAGGGGTGGCAATCAACTTGCGGGTTCTGTGACCTTGTGAACTTATGCATAGGGGTTGGCACACGTTTTCGTCTTGACTCTCTGGTAGAAACTTTGGGGCACTCTTTGAAGTTTTTTGTGTTGGTTCGAATAGATGAATATGAGATAGTGTGATGCATATCGTATAATCAAACCCGCGGATACTTGTGGTGACATTGGAGTATCTAGGTGACATTAGGGTTTTGGTTGATGTGTGTCTTAAGGTGTTATTTTAGTACAAACTCTAGGGCTGTTTGTGACACTTATAGGAATAGCCCAATAGATCAATCCGAGATAATAACTTTGAGGTGGTTTCGTACCCTACAATAATCTCTTCGTTTATTCTCCACTATTAGTGACTTCAGAGTGACTCTTTGTTGCACGTTGAGGGATTGTTATATGATCTAATTATGTTATCATTGTTGAGAGAACTTGCACTAGTGAAAGTATGAACCATAGGCCTTGTTTCCAAGCATTGCAATACCGTTTTCGCTCACTTTTACCACTTGCCTTGCTGTTTTCATATTTTCCGATTACAAAAACCTATATCTACCATCCATATTGCACTTGTATCACCATCTCTTCACCGAACTAGTGCACCTATACAATTTACCATTGTATTGGGTGTGTTGGGGACAAAAGAGACTCTTTGTTATTTAGTTACAGGGTTGTTTGAGAGAGACCATCTTTATCCTATGCCTCCCACGGATTGATAAACCTTAGGTCATCCACTTGAGGGAAATTTGCTGTTGTCCTACAAAACTCTGCACTCGGAGGCCCAACAACGTCTACAAGGATAAAGTTTCATAGTAGACATCAAGCTCTCTTTTGGCGCCATTGCCGGGGAGGTTAGTGCTTGAAGGCATATCTTTTGATCTTGCAATCGAATCTTTTAGTTTCTTGTTTTATCACTAGTTTAGTCTATAAAAGAAAACTACAAAAAATGGAATTGAGGTTGCCTCATATGCTTCATCTTTTTAATGTCTTTCATAAATATAAGGATTCCGATATTTGTGCCAAAGTGTTAGAAGAAGAATGCATTAAAATGTTTGGCACTAAATCTTTGAATGATGAGCATGATTGCAATGTTGTTAGTACGAATTCTTTGAATATCCATGATGCTAATGATATGCAAAGCCACAAGCTTGGGGATGCTATGTTTGATGAAGATGATATTTTTTGTCCCTCAAGTTTTGATGAGGGAATTTATTATGATGAAACCATTGTAGACATAGAAATTCGCAAAATACATACGGATCTGAATGTTGCAGACCCGTTGACTAAACTTCTCTCACAAGCAAAACATGATCATACCTTAGTACTCTTTGGGTGTTAATCACATAGCGATGTGAACTAGATTATTGACTCTAGTAAACCCTTTGTGTGTTGGTCACATGGCGATGCGAACTATTGGTGTTAAATCACATGGCGATGTGAACTAGATTATTAACTCTAGTGCAAGTGGGAGACTGAAGGAAATATGCCCTAGAGGCAATAATAAAGTTGTCATTTTATATTTCTTTATATCATGATAAATGTTTATTATTCATGCTAGAATTTTACTAACCGGAAACTTGATACATGTGTGGATGCATCGACAAAACATTGTCTCCCTATTAAGCCTCTACTAGACAAGCTCATTAATCAAAGATGGTTAAGTTTCCTAGCCATCGACATGTGTTATCATTTGATGAATATGATCACATCATTAGGAGAATGATGTGATGGACAAGACCCATCCTTAGCTTAGCATGTTGATCATTCAGTTTTCTTGCTATTGCTTTCTTCATGTCATATACACATTCCTTTGATTATGAGATTATGCAACTCCTTGACACCGGAGGAATACCTTGTGTGCTATCAAACTTCACAATGTAACTGGGTGATTATAAATATGCTCTATAGGTATCTCTGAAGGTGTTTGTTGGGTTGGCATAGATTGAGATTAGGATTTGTCACTTCGAGTATCGGAGAGGTATCTCTGGGCCCTCTTGGTAATGCACATCATAAGAAGCCTTGCAAGCAATGTGACTAATGAGTTAGTTATGGGATGATGTATTACGGAACGAGTAAAGAGACTTGCCGGTAACAAGATCGAACTAGGTATATGGATACCGATGATCAAATCCTGGGCAAGTAACATATCAACGGACGAAGGAATACCGTATGTTGTCATAGCAGTTCGACCGATAAAGATCTTCATAGAATATGTAGGAGCCAATATGAGCATCCAGGTTCTGCTATTGGTTATTCACCGGAGAGGTGTCTCGGTCATGTTTACATAGTTCTCAAACCCGTAGGTCCGCACACTTAACGTTCGATGACGATTTTGTATTATATGAGTTATGTGATTTGGTGACCGAATGTTGTTTGGAGTCCCGGATGAGATTATGGACATGACGAGGAGTCTCGAAATGGTTGAGAGGTAAAGATTAACATATAGGACGATAGTATTCGGACAACGGAGGTGTTCCAGAGGGTATCAGGTACATATCGGATCACCGGAAGGGGTTCGGGCACCCCCGACAAAGATATGGGCCTCATGGGCCAAGAGAGGGACAGAACAGCCCAAAAGGGGCTGGTGTGCCCCCATATAGGCTGAAATAAGAGGAGAAGGAAATAGGGGAAGGAGAAGGAAAGGGGAGGATTCGGCCTCCCCCTTCCTTCCCTCCCCCTCTCTTTCCTTTCCCCTCCGGTTAATAAGGAAAGGGGGACGAATTGGGGAGGACCCCAAAGTAGGATTCCTCCTACTTGGGGCGCCCCCTTGGCTGCCTCTCCTCCCCTCCAACCTATATATGTGGGGGGGGGCACCGCTAGAGCACATACCAACAATTGTTAGCCGTGTGCGGCGCCCCCCTCCATAGTTTACGCCTCCGGTCAGATCTTCGTAGTGCTTAGGCGAAGCCCTGCGCGGATCACTTCACCATCACCATCACCACACTGTCGTCCTGACGTAACTTATCTACTTCCTTGACACTTTGTTGGATCAAGATTTCAAGGGACATCATTGAGTTGAACGTGTGTAGAACTCAAAGGTGCCGTACGTTTGGTGCTTGATCGGTCAGAACAAGAAGAACTTCGACTACATCAACCGCGTTGTCAAATGCTTCCGCTTTCAGTCTATGAGGATACGTAGTCACACTCTCCCCCTCTCGTTTCTATGCCTCTCCTAGATAGATCTTGCGTGATCGTATGAATTTTTTTGAAATTGCATGCTACGTTTCCCAACACAACATACTTGTGGCACTACCGTTTAGGTCATATTGGTGTAAAGCGCATGAAGAAACTCCATGCGGATGGGATTTCGCAATCACCTGATTATGAATCATTTGATACATGCAAACCATGGCTCATGGGCAATATGACTAAAACTCCGTTCTACAGAACAATGGAGCGAGCTAATGACTTACTGGAAATAATACATACCGATGTATGCGGTCCGATGAGTGTTGAAGCACGCGGCGAGTATTGTTATTTTTTGACCTTCACAGATGATTTGAGTAGTTATAGGTATATCTACTTGATGAAACACAAGTCTGAAACATTTGAAAAGTTCAAATAATTCCAGGGTGAAGTGGAGAATCATCGTAATAAGAAAATAAAGTTTCTACATCTGATTATGGAGGCAAATATTTGAGTTACGACTTTGGCCTTTATTTAAAACAATGTGGAATAGCTTCACAACTCACGCCACCTAGAACACCACATCATAATGGTGTGTCCGAACATTGTAACCATACTTTGCAAGATATGGTGCGATCTATGATGTCTCTTACCAATTTTCCACTATCATTTTGGGGTTATGCATTAGAGACAACCGCATTCAGGTTAAATAGGGCACCGCCTAAATGTGTTGAGATGACACCGTATGAACTATGGTTTTGCAAGAAACCTAAGCTGCCATTTCTTAAAGTTTGGGGATGCGTTGCTTCTGTCAAAAGGCTTCAGCCTGATAAGCTCGGACCTAAATCAGAGAAGTGCGTCTTCATAGGATACCCTAAACAAACTATTGGGTACACCTTCTACCACAGATCCGAAGGCAAGTTCTTTGTTGCTAAGAATGGGTCCTTTCTAGAGAAGGAGTTTTCTCTTGAAAGAAGTGAGTAGAACTTGATGAGGTAATTGTACCTTCTCTCAGATTGGAGAGTAGCGTATCAGAGAAACCCGTTCTCGTGATGCCTACACCAACTAAAGAGGAAGCTAATGATGATGATCATGAAACTTTGGATCAAGTTACTATTGGACTTCGTAAGTCGAACAGAGCACGTTCGACACTAGAGTGGTACGGTAATCCTGTCCTGGAAGTCATGTTATTAGACCATGGAGAACCTACGAACTATGAAGAAGCTATGATGAGCCCAGATTCTGATAAATGGCTTGAGGCCATGAAATCTGAGATAGGATCCACGTATGAGAACAAAGTGTGGACTTTGGTGGATTTGCCCAATGATTGACAAGCCATTGAGAATAAATGGATTTTCAAGAGGAAGACGGACGTTGATGGTAATATCACTATCTACAAAGCTCGACTTGTCAAAAAAGTGTTTTGACAAGTTCAAGGGGTTGACTACAATGAGACTTTCTCACCCGCAGCAATGCTTAAGTCCGTCCGAATCATGGTTGCGATTGCCGCATTTTATAATTATGAAATCTGGCAAATGAATGCCAAAAATGGCATTCCTTAATGGATATTAAAGAAGAGTCGTATATGACGCAACCAGAAGTTTTTGTCGATCCTAAAGGTGCTAACAAAGTGTGCAAGCTCCAGCGATCCATGGATGGACTATTGCAAGCATCTCGGAGTTGGAATATGCACTTTGATGAGGTGATCAAAGCATATGGTTTGATACAGACTTATGGTGAAGCCTGTATTTACAAGAAAGTTAGTGGGAGCTCTATAGCATTTCTGATATTATATGTGGATGACATATTATTGATTGGAAATGATATAGAATTTCTGAATAGCATAAAAAGGATACTTGAATAAGAATTTTTCAATCAAAGACCTCGGTGAAGCTACTTATATATTGGGCATCAAGATCTATAGGGATAGATCGAGACGCTTAATAAGACATTCACAAAGCACATACTTTGACAAGATTTTGAAGAAGTTCAAAACAGACCAGTCAAACAAAGGGTTCTTGCCTGTGTTGCAAGGTGTGAAGTTGAGTAAGACTCAAAACCCGACCATGGCAGAAGATAGAGAGACAATGAAATTCATTCCCTATGCCTCAGCCATAAGTTCTATAAAGTATGCCATGCTGTGTACCAAACATGTTGTGTACCTTGCCATGAGTTTGGCAAGTGGGTACAATAGTGATCCAGGAGTAGATCAATGGACAGTGGTCAAAATTATCCTTAGTTACCTAAGAGGACTAAGGAGATATTTCTCAATTATGGAGGTAATAAAGAGTTCATCGTAAATTGTTATGTCGATGCAAGCTTTGACGCCAATTTAGAAGACTCTGAGTCTCAATCTGGATACATATTGAAAGTGGGAGCAATTAGCTAGAGTAGCTCCATACAAAGCTTTGTAGACATAGGATTTGCAAAAATACATACGGATCTGAATGTGACAGATCCATTGACTAAACTTCTCTCACAAGCAAAACATGATCACTCCTTAATACATTTTGGGTGTTAATCACATGGCGATGTGAACTAGATTATTGACTCTATTAAACTCTTTGGGTGTTGGCCACATGGTGATGTGAACTATGAGTGTTAAATCACATGGTGATGTGAACAAGATTATTGACTCTAGTGCAAGTGGGGGACTGAAGGAAATATGCCCTAGAGGCAATAATAAAGTTTTTATTTTATATTATATTTCCTTATTCATGATAAAGGTTTATTATTCATGCTAGAATTGTATTGATCGGACACTAAAATACATGTGTGAATACATAAACAAATACCGTGTCCCTAGTAAGCCTCTACTAGACTAGCTCGTTGACCAAAGATGGTTAAGGTTTCCTAACCATAGACATGTGTTTTCATTTGATAACAAGATCACATCATTAGGAGAATGATGTGATGGACAAGACCCATCTGTTAGCTTAGCATAATGATCGTTCAATTTATTGCCATTGCTTTCTTCATGTCAAATACATATTCCTTCGACTATGAGATTATGCAACTCCCGGATACCGGAGGAATGCCTTATGTGTTATCAAACGTCACAATGTAACTGGGTGATCATAAATATGCTCTGCAAGTATCTCCGAAGGTGTTTGTTGAGTTGGCATAGATCGAGATTAGGATTTGTCACTCCGAGTATCAGAGAGGTAGCTCTGGGCCCTCTCGGTAATACAGATCATAAGCTTGCAAGAAAATGAGTAAGGAGTTAGTCACAAGGTGATGTATTACGGAACGAGTAAAGAGACATGCCGGTAACAATATTGAACTAGGTATGAAGAAACCGATGATCGAATCTCGGGCAAGTAACATACAGATGGACAAAGGGAATTATGTATGTTGTCATAACAGTTCGACCGATAACGATCTTCGTAGAATATGTAGGAGCCAATATGGGCATCCAGGTTCTGCTATTGGTTATTGACCAGAGAGGTGTCTCGGTCATGTCTAGATAGTTCTCAAACCCATAGGGTCCACACGCTTAACGTTCATTGACAATATAGTGTTATATGAGTTATATGTTTTGGTGACCGAATGTTGTTCGGAGTCCTGGATGAGATCACAGACATGACGAGGAGTCTTGAAATGGTTGATAGGTAAAGATTGATATATAGGATGATGGTATTTGGACACCGGGAGTGTTTCGGGACGTACCAGGAAGGAATCGGGTCACCTTAAGGGGTTCCGGGCACCCCCCGGCAAGTTATGGGCCTTATGGGCCAAAGGAGGGGACAAACCAGCTGACAAGGGGGCTGGTGCACCCCCTCCCTTGTTTGGCCAGCCCTAGGGAAGTAAAAGGGGGGAGGGCTAGCCCCTCCTGCCTTTCCCTCTCATGGGAGAAAGGAAGGGGGCGCCACCCTCCCCTGCCTTTCCCCGCACTCCAAATAAGGAAAGGAGGGCGCGGCTTGGGAGGGACCCCAAGTAGGATTCCTCCTACTTGGGTGCCTCCTTTGGATACTCCTCCCTCCCTCCCACCTATATATATGTGGGAGGGGGACGCCTAGCACACAATAGACAATTTCCTAGCCGTGGTCACATATATGTGTGGCGCCCCCTCCACCATTTAAACCCCCGATCATATTTTCGTAGTGCTTAGGCGAAGCCCTATGGAGATCACTTCACCATCACCATCACCATGCCAGCATACTGCCGGAACTCATATACTACCTCGCCATCTTGCTGGATCAAGAAGGCGGAGGACGTCACCGAGTTGAACGTGTGCAGAACACGGAGGTGCCGTACGTTCGGTATTTGATCGGTTGGAGCGCGAAGAAGGTCGACTACATCAACCGCGTTGTTAAACACTTCCGCTTACGTCTACAAGGGTACGTAGACATACTCTCTCCCTCGTTGATATGCATCTCCATGGATAGATCATTGTGTGTGCGTAGATTTTTTTGTTTTCCATGCAATGTTTCCCAACATCTACGAAGCGTGCTATGACGGCAGCTCGACTGCTTTGATGACTATGGTGATTCTACCAAGCGTGCTATGGCAGCGGAGCTGTTACTTTAATGATGTTGCGATAACATGCTTCGTCATATGCGTCGACAGTCATGGCAATGCTACAATGGCAGCCTGGTGCTTCGATGATGTTGAGATGACATGCTTTGACGACCGCGCCGATGTCGCGGCGGTGTTCTTTAAACGACTGCGTGTGATTCAATAACATGCACCAGCGACCGCGAGAATGCTATAATGGTATCCTTGCTGCTTTGATGATATTGCGATGACATGCTTCGACGGCCACGGCGATGTCACGACGGCCTTCTTTGAACGGTCATGCTATGCTTAGACAACATGCGTCGACGAACGTGGCAATCCTACAATGGGAGCCTGGCTGCTTCGATCATATTGCAATGTTGTGCTTCAACGACTAAGGTGGTTGCTAGTCATGGCCTTGGCATGCTTTGAATGATCACAACAATGCTATGACCGCGTGCTTCGAGGACCACGATGAAGTTACGTCGGAGGCCCGGGTGCTTTTCGATGCTGCAACTGCGTGTTTCCCGGGTGTAGCAGTGTTGTGATGATGGTACGGTTGCTATGACGGTGCTACAATAGCGGTCCCGCTACTTCGATTGCTGCGATGGCATTGCTTTGACGGCTGCGGCAGCGGCTGAGACATTAAAGACGCCCGAGTAGCGCTAGGCAGAATAAATGTAGCCACGAACATGTTCCTAAATGGGCTAGCACTACCAAGCAACTTCATTGGAAATTATCTACGAATAATAGTTTGATGGTCAAATCTATGTACCTGGACCTAATTGACTTTGACTCAATTCCGAAATTAGTTCATATCCGGAAAATTAAAGTTCGCTGAGAATCAAGACTTTCATGTGGTTTGTTCACAAGGAAGTGATTCTAGCCAAAGATAATTTGGTAAAGCAAAGATGGATGTGTAGTTCTCGACGTTGATTCTCTGACCAGTATGAAACAATACAACACCTCTTTCTCGATTGTCCTCTCACGAAACTTCTTTGGTGTATGATTCATATAACTTTTAATGTTAGTCCTCCAGTTAGTACCAACATGTTATTTGGAACGTGGCTAACTTGAGTGGAACCAAATACTACGAGACATATTCGGATAGGAATATGTGCACTACTTTGGGCTATATGGAACTACATAAATGATATGATCTTTTGGTTACTGGGTGCAACCAATGGGAGACGACAACACGGGTTATCTACAACCGCTTTCGATGGCGATCCAATAATAGGCTAGGTGCTTAGTCATATAGGCATGTTTTTCACCGGTTGTGGCATTTTTTATCTTTATTACATTCGTGCTCCTTTTGTGAGCCTGTACTGGGCCTTGGACTTTATTTTCACACTATTAATTAATAAATGGGTTGCATGCATCTTTCTGATGCAGAGGTCGGAGGCTTTCCTCCTTTTTAAAATAAATAAATAAATAATGCCTTGAGCTTGCTAGTATCAAATTCAACCAATAGTCATAATCATAATCAAACAAGCTGGTGATCTAGAATAGGTTTGATCGACGCTTGGTATGTGCTTACTCTTGAAAGCATTTGTAACATCACCCATCATGTGTCTCATCATCTACTAGGGTTTGAGATGAGATGGTGCTGGTGAAGATGTTGATGAAGATTGGTCCTCCCATGTTGGGAGGGTTGTTGGTGATGACGATGGCTTCAATTTCCCCCTCCCGGAGGGAAGTATCCCCGACGGAATCGCTCCGCTAGAGAGCAAAATTGTTCCTGCCCAGCTTCCGCCTTGAGATGGCAGCGCTCCGTGCTGAAAGTACTCCCCTTATTTTTATAGGGAAAATGGGTTTATATATGAGAAGAGGGCACCGGAGGATGGCCAGGGGCCCCACAAGCCACCAGGGCGCGCCCTAGGGGGGTAGGCGCACCCTGGTGCCTCGTGGGCACCTGGGTGGCACCCTCTGGTACTTATTTTCTCCAATATTTTTTATTTATTCCAAAATAAACCTCCATGAAATTTCAGCTCATTTGGAGATGTGCAGAATAGATATGTGTGACATAGCTTTTTCAGGTCCAGAATTCCAGCTGCTGGCAATCTCCCTCTTCATGTAAATCTTGCATATTAAGAGAGAAAAGGCATTAGAATTGCTCCAAAAAGTTTTATATTGATTAAAAACACTACAAATAACAGTAGCAAAACATGATGCAAAATGGACGTATCAAGTCCCCCAAGCTTGGACCTTGCTTGTCCTCAAGCAAAAGCCGACATCGATAATAATGTCCACAAGTTTAGAGAGAGAGAGATGTGTCGACAAAAAAATATGAAAAGAGTACCATCATGATCATTATTATAGCAAAAATATTAGTTCTCATAAAACTTCTCATGAGAAAGTAACAATTCATCACAACAATGAAGTATAAGGCATAAAATTTCTTGAAACCTAACAAACTATGTTCTCGGTCAACAATCAATTGCAATTCATCATATTTTCAGGAAGGCTCTCATTTCGGAGATTTTTAGCAAGTCCACATACTCAACCATTATTTATTTTTCTATGATTGCTAACTCACAATATATATATAGTAAACTAAGCGTGAGTGTAGAATAGCTTATTCTACACCCGAGTAACGGTACATACAAAATATAGTAACACACTATGTAAAATATAGTAATTTTTAAAAAATTGTAGTAAATTACAAACTTGAGTGATAAAAAATATTTTCTGAATTACTACATTTGTTACACCATTTTACTAGATTTTGTATGTACCATTACTAGGGCGTGTAGAATAAGCTATTCTACACTCATGCTTAGAAT